>NC_133408.1:49940000-49982500 GCF_049350105.2 Macaca mulatta
GTGAGCTTTCAGATTAGCTTTTTTTACTCATTATAATGCCCTTGGGATCCATCCAAGTTGTTACATACATCAACAGTTATTCCTTTTTATCTTTTTCTTTTCTATTTTTTTTGAGACATAGTCTCTCTCTGTCCCCCAGCCTGGAGTGCAGTGACGCAAGCACAGCTCACTGCAGTCTCAACCTCTTGGGATCAAGTGATCTTCCCACCTCAGCCTCTCGTGTAGCTGGGTCCACAAGAATCACCATGCCTGGCTAATTTTATTTTATTTTTTTGTAGAGTTGGGGTCTAGCTGTGTTGCCCAGGCTGGTCTCAAATTCCTGGGCTCAAGCGATCCTCCTGCCACAGCCTCCCAGGTAGCCTCCCAGGTAGACTACAGGCACACGCCACCTCATCCAGCTAAAGGAAATTTTGAATGCTTCCAGTTTTTGGCTATTACAAATAAATCTGCTATGAACATTCGTATATTGGTTTTTTGTGAAGATGTAAGTTTTCATTTCTCTGGGATAAATGCCCAGGAGTACAATTGCTGGTTCATATGGTGAGTGTACATTTAGATTTTTAAGACACTGTCAGACTATATTTCAGAGTGCCTGGACCATTTTACATTCCCATCAGCAATGTGTGAGGAAACCAGTTTCTCCATATCTTCACTAGCATTTGGTATCACCAACTATTTTTTTTTCAGCCATTCTGACAAGTGGGTGGCAATATCTCATCATAGTTCTTTTTTCTTTTTTTCCCCTAAAACAGGGTCTCTCTCTGTCGCCCAGGCTGGAGTGCAGTGGCACAATCATAGCTCACTGTAGCCTCAACCTCCCAGTCTCAAGTCATCCTCTCACCTCAGCCTTCCAAGTAGCTGGGACTACAGCCCAGTGTGCACCATCACATCTGGCTCTGTTTCTAATTTTTCATAGAGATGGGGTCTCCCTTCGTTGCCCAGGCTCGTCTTGAGCTCTCGGCCTCAAGTGATGCTCCTGCCTTGGCTTCCAGAAGTGTTGGGATTACAGGCATGAGCCACTAGTCCTGGCCACTGTTTGCTTTAATGAGAAAGATGAGAGCTTGCTTAGAAGCAGAAAAATCTGGTTGGGAAGGAGCAGCTAAACGTGGAAGACAGATAGATGTGCAGATGGAGGGAAGGAGGTCCCTGAGATGATGGAAGGAATGGAATCTGGACTTTGGGGAAGGGGCTTCCCCAGGCCAGGGGAGGAGGGAGGGAAGAAGGATGGGTGCAGGCAGCAGGGGTGTGATTTTGCAGCATGGTGATGGCAGCCTTCCATCAAGTATTTTCTTTGTTCTTTTCTTTTTTCTTCTTCTTTTTTTTTTTTGAGACGGAGTCTCGCTCTGTTGCCCAGGCTGGAGTGCAGTGGCACAATCTCAGCTCACTGCAACCTCCACCTCCCGGGTTCAAGCAATTCTCCCACCTCAGCCTCTCAAGTAGCTGGGATTACAGGCACCCACTACCACACCTGACTAATTTTTGTATTTTTAGTAGAGACGGGGTTTTGCCATGTCAGCCAGGCTGGTCTCGAACTCCTGACCTCAAGGGATCTGCCCACCTTGGCCTCCCAAAGTGCTGGGATTACAGGTGTGAGCCACCTCGCCTGGCGCATCTAGTACTTTCTTTTTCCAAGAAACAGGAAACAGCATCATGACCAGGAGCCAGGAAATTAAGTCCCGCCAGGCCCACACCCGTGACACCTGTTTTCCTCCCTTGGCCTCAGTCTTCCCAGCCTCACCATAAAAAGCTGGGACTGGTCCCCAATTTGTTTGATCCTCAAGAGCATCTCAACATTTTTTTTTTTTTTTTTGTCCAGGTGCAGTGGCTCATGCCTGTAATCCCAGCACTTTGGAAGGCTGAGGCAGGAGAATCCCTTGAACCCGGGGAGACGGATGTTGCAGTGAGCCAAGATCGCACCATTGCACCCCAGCCTGGGCAACAAGAGCAAGACTCCATCTCAAAAATAAATAAATAAATAAATAAATAAATAAATAAATAAATAAATAAATAAGGCAAGCGTGCTGGTACACACCTGTGGTCTCAGCATGCTAAAAGTCTGAGGTGGGAGAATCGCTTAAGCCCAGGAGTTGGAGGCTTCAGTGAACTATGATCACCACTACGCTCCAGCCTGGGTGACAGAGCAAGATCCTGTTTCAATAAATAAATAAAATGAAAAATAAATAAACACATGCCCCTGGCAGGGATGCGGATGCACCACCAGGTTTGGGAACTGTCCTGTAGGGGCTCTAAGGGCCCCTCCAGCTCTGAGAGTTTGTGCCTCCATGGGAAAGATACAGGATCCCAGCATAGCCCTTTATTGCGGTTACAAACTACAAAATAAGCCACACATCATTTCCTGCCACCTATAACTACAAAAGCCCAAAAAGCACCAGAACTCAAGAAGAACTACACACTAGCTGGGCACGGTGCCTCACGCCTGTAATCCCAGCACTTTGGTGAGGCCAAGGCAGGCGGATCACCTGAGGTCAGGAGTTCGAGACCAGCCTGACAAGCATGGAGAAACCCCGTCTCTACTAAGAATACAAAATTAGCCGGGCGTCATGGCGCATGCCTGTAATCCCAGCTACTTGGGAGGCTGAGGCAGGAGAAATCGATTGAACCCAGGAGGAGGAGGTTGCAGTGAGCTGTGATTGCACCATTGCACTCTAGCCTGGGCGACAAGAGCGAAACTCCATCTCAAAAAAAAAAAAAAGAACTACACAAGAAGGCAAAATTAGGCCGGGCGCAGTGGCTCAAGCCTATAATCGCAGCACTTTGGGAGGCTGAGGCAGGTGGATCCCTTGAGGTCAGGAGTTCAAGGCCATCCTGGCCAACATGGAGAAACCCAGTCTCTACTAAAAATACAAAATTAGCCTGGTGTGGTGGCACATGCCTGTAATCCCAGGTACTCGGGAGGCTGAAGCACAAGAATTGATTGAACCTGGGAGGCGGAGGATGCAGGGCGCTGAGATTGTGCCATTGCACTCCAGCAGCCTGGGTGACAGAGAGAGACTCTATCTAAAAAAAGTAATAAAAAAATAAGGCAAAATCGGCAGACTCCGAGTGAGGTTGTGAGGTCCTGCCTATGTGGGAAACCCACTCCATACACTGTGGCTCCTGGGACCATTTCTAAACCCTTAGCTGAGACATGGGTCAGGACATCATCATGGGGACATGGGGACTCCCGGGCTGGATCAGGGTTACCTCCAAAGATCAGGATGCTTGGCTGCCCTGCAAAGGGGTGGAGACCTATCCAGGACTTTCTGAAACCTGAACCCTGGGGTGGGGGGGCTGTGGGGGGAGGAGGGGCTGCCTGGCCCTGACAGTCCATGCCTCCCCCCACCACGTAGCTCCGCCTTCACCTGGGTGCCCTTTTTCTGGGGCCGCTCCAGCTGGTGCCGGCCACCTCCACTCCCCTTTGCTTCTCGCTGTCCCTAAAGTCGGATGGGGACAGGCTGGGGCCACCAGCCAGCTCCATGGACAGGGGCTTTGCCTCTGCTCACCTTCCAGCTGTGGAAAGAAAAGAAGAAACGCCTGTGTTGATTTCTATTTGGAAGATCCTTCTTCCTCCTAAACTTCCAGGGGCAGACAAAGTGATTCGATCCTGGATTGACTGTAGAAGAAGGGACAGAAAGAGCCCAGAACATTCCCCCAGGTATGAATCCTTCGCTTTTGCTGGGGTGTTTGTGCGTGTGCGTGTGCGTGTGTGCGTGTGTGTGTGTGTGTGTGTGAGAGAGAGAGAGAGAGAGAGAGAGCGCGAGAAAGAGAGAGACAACCATTTCCCACTGGTCAAATGATAAATTGTCCTTGTTAATCTCCCAAGCCCCTTCTGGCTGCTGTTTTCTATGATTCTGTAGCCATCACCTTGATTCAGTCACTCAACAAACATTTCCTGAGTATCCACCCCATGCCAGGGGCAACCACTGAATAAGAT
Source organism: Macaca mulatta (assembly GCF_049350105.2). NCBI lineage: Eukaryota > Metazoa > Chordata > Mammalia > Primates > Cercopithecidae > Macaca > Macaca mulatta. Next base: position 49,943,935 of record NC_133408.1, read on the forward strand.
CTGGTGTCCGCCCTCAAGGGTCTGCAATCTAGTTGGAGAAACAATAATGATAACAATAGCTACCATACCTAGAGTGGGCCAGACACTGGGCTAAGCCTTGTGAAAACATTGCTCATTGAAGTTGGCAAAAACGGTAAGGGGTAAGTGGATCACGAATGCCATTTTACAGATGAGAACAGTGAGGCTTTGCAAAGTGAAGGTCATACAGCTGGGAGATGGTGGAGCTGATGCTGCAATATGACCGCTGTGTTATGCTGCCGGCTGTACTGTAGAGAATGCAGGCAATAGATGGACTTGGGAAGGGATATGAAGGGATGGGAGGGTTTCAAGAGCCCTAATCACCAAAGACAGGGAAGGATGAAGCCTCGTCTTGCCGGTGTTCCCCAGGGCGCGAAGCAGGAGCAGACTGGCGGGGCCCACCTTGGAGCTGGGAGGGTGAGGAGGCAGGCTTGCCTGGGATTTGAAATCCGTGGCGGTCAGGATCGGGGCTCCTTCTCCCTCATTCCTGGGCTGAGGTGGCAGGGGATAGAGGTGGGGAAGCTGAGGATTCCTGGCAGGGTCTCTGGGAGTTGCCTGTCCCGAGGGTGGGGGCTGATCTGGCCTGGGGGTGCCAGTATCCCAGCAGCCTGAGAAGTGGGTTGCATTGAGGCCAGGAGGCCCAGACAACTATGTGCGCCCCGCCCCCCAACAACAAGCAAAGACTGGACTATGACTTTCCCCCTCCTCACGGTTCTCAGCTCCCATCTCCCAGCTGTCCCCAGTCCAGGCAGAAGGAGGACAAAAGGTGATTATTCCACTGGGGGCTGTCCTGGGCCCCATGAATGGGGTGTTGAAATCCCTGTGTCCGCATCCAGATAGGCTTTCATCTTCTCCCCAACCAGACTGTGTACACCAGGGCGGAGGTAAAGCCAGTGACAGGAGGGGGTTGGGGGGACGGTGGGGAGCTCCTTCTGGGACGAGCACCCATGTCCCCCAGTTCCCACTCTCAGTGTAGCCCAAACAGAACCATCCTCACCACCACCATCCTCTCCACCACCGCCTTCTACAAAGTCCCCATCAGAGTGGCTGGGAGCCAAATGGATGCTCCTAGCCCCCCATCCCCCACACCAAGAGAAGCCCAGTCCTGCCAGTTCAGTCTCCTACATACCTTTCGCATCTCTCCTTCCTCTCTGCCTCCCATGGCCTGAAGTCTGGACAACTGCATCAGCCTCTAAACCAGCCTCCCATCTCTCCCCAACCAACCAGTCCACAGTCCACACAATGCATCAGACCCCTGCTAAAAGTCTGCAAGAAAAGGGGACATGAAGCCAGGCGTGGTGGCTCACGCCTGTAATCCCAGCACTTTGGGAGGCCGAGGCGGGCGGATCACGAGGTCAGGAGATCGAGACCATGGTGAAACCCCGTCTCTACTAAAAATACAAAACATTAGCCGGGCGCGGTGGCGGGCGCCTGTAGTCCCAGCTACTCAGGAGGCTGAGGCAGGAGAATGGCGTGAACCTGGAAGGCGGAGCTTGCAGTGAGCCGGAGATCGCGCCACTGTACTCCAGCCTGGGAGACAGTGCCAGACTCCATCTCAAAAAAAAAAAAAAAAGGGGGACATGAGAGAGGCTTCTGGGACGCTGATTACATGGTGTGAATGCTCTTTGAGCTCTAAGCTCATGGTTTATGCACTTCTTTTTTTCTTTTTAGTTAGAGACAGGGTCTCATTCTGTCATTCAGGCAGGAGTGCAGTGGTGCGATCATGGCTCACTGCAGCCTTGAACTCCTGGGCTCAAGTGATCCTCCTGCCTTGGCCTCCCAAAGCACGCACCACCTGGCCCAGCTAATTGTTTTTAGTTTTGTAGAGATGGGGTCTCACTATGTTGCCTAGGCTAGTCTTGAAATCCCGGGTTCAAGAGATCCTCCCTCAATTAGCTGGGCGTGGTGATGCCCGCCTGTAATCCCAGCTACTCAGGAGGCTGGGGCAGGAGAATCGCTTGAACCTGGAAGGTGGAGGTTGCAGTGAGCCGAGATCATGTCACTGCACTCCAGCCTGGGCAACAGGGCGAGACTGTCTCAAAAAAAAAAAAAGAAAAAAAAAGAAAGAGATCCTCTTTCCTTAGCTTCCCAAAGTGTACACAGGAGTGAGACGCCATGCTTGACCTAGAGTGAATTTAAATCAGGGCCGGGTGTGATGGCTCACACCTGTAATTCCAGCACTTTGGGAGACTGAGGCGGGTGTATCACTTGAGGTCAGGAGTTCTAGACCAGCCAGGTCAACATGGGGAAACCCCGTCTCTACTAAAAATACAAAAATTAGCCGAGTGTGGTGGCACATGCCTGTAATCCCAGTTACTCGGGAGGCTGAGGCAGGAGAATCGCTTGAACCCAGGAGGCGGAGGTTGCAGTGAGCTGAGATCAGGCCACTGCATTACAGCCTTGGCGACAGAGGGAGGCTCTGTCTCAATAAACAAATACATAAAAATACATAATTTAAAGCAGAAGAAATGAGCCAATAAAATGAGAAAAAATATTAAGGAAATCATAGTTACCATGACTCACACTACATAAAATAAGTGAAGGAAGGTCTGAGAGAGTAAATGCTGTTTACAATGTTCGGCCCATTTTGGGTGGAAAGCCTTTGAAGATTTTTTTTTTTTTTTCTGATTTAGGATTGGGGTATTAAAAACAAAAAAAGTGCAAGACAGGAGGATCACTTGAGGCCAGGAGTTTGAGACCAGCCTGAGTAACAGCACGAGAGCCCATCTCTACTAAAAAGAAAAAAAGAAAAATAATTAGCCGGGTTTGGTGGTGCGAGTCTGCAGTTCCAGCTACTCAGGAGGCTGAGGCGGGAGGATCCTCTGAGCCCAGGACAGGGAGGTTGCAGTGAGCCATGATCATGCCACTGCACTGTAGCCTGGGTGACAGAGTGAGACCCTATCTCTAAAATGTGAAAAAAAAATTCTTTAAAGTAAAAAAAATTAATTAATTAATTTGAAAGGGAAACTTTATATTGTTCCAATAAATGGAAAACCGGAGTCCTTTATAGAAGGCATTGTACAATTTAAAAAGAATTAATGAAAAGAAAACAATACATGTGTATCTATAGCCTCCCAAATTAAGTGGGTTGCTGTCCGTGGCACCAACATATTTCAAATGCACAGACCGGGTGCGATGGCTCATGCCTGTAATCCCAGCACTTTGGGAGGCTGAGACAGGTGGATCACCTGAGGTCAGGAGTTCAAGACCAGCCTGGCCAACATGGTGAAAACCCATCTCAACTAAAAATGAACCAGGTGTGGTGGCGGGTGCCTGTAATCCCAGCTATTCAGGAGGCTGAGGCAGGAGAACTGCTTGAATCTGGGAGGTGGAGGTTGCAGTAAACTGAGATCGTGCCATCACACTCCAGCCTGGATGACACAGCCATACTCCATCAAAAAAAGAAAGGGAGGGAGGGAGGGAGGGAGGGAGGGAGGAAGGAAGGAAGGAAGGAAGGAAGGAAGGAAGGAAGGAAGGAAGGAAGGAAGGAAGGAAGGAAAGAAGGAAGGAAGGAAGGAAGGAAAGAAGGAAGGAAGGAAGGAAAGAAGGAAGGAAGGAAGGAAGGAAGGAAGGAAGGAAGGAAGGAAGGAAGGAAGGAAGGAAGGAAGGAAGGAAGGAAGGAAGGAAGATAAAAATCAAATGTGCAGGAGGATAACCTCTGAGCCCTTGGGCTAGTCATGGTTTGGGCCGAGCCAACCCTCCCAAACCCTTCTCCCACCATTTGCCCTCTTCACACATCCTCAGCTCCAGCCATGTCTGATTCCTCATGCGTTTCCATCCAAGCAGCATCTTTCTCGCCTCCCAGCTTTTGCCTCTGCCGTTGTCTCCACTCAGAATGCCAAAGGCAAGTGGAAATGTCATTTTTCCCTGAAGCTGGTCCCTCCAGGAGGTAAACACCTGGGACTTTTTTTCTTTTACTTGCAGCCTTGGCACAAGTGATCCTCCTACCTCAGCCTCCCCATTAGCTGGTACTACAGACATGCGTCACCATACCCGACTCATAAAAAAGAAATGTTCTGGACCGGGCGCGGCAGTGGCTCACGCCTGTAATTCCAGCACTTCGGGAGGTCAAGATGGGCAGATCCCTTGAGGTCAGGAGTTCGAAACCAACCTGGCCAATATGGTGAAACCCCCCTCTGTAGCAAAGAAAGAAAGAAAGAAAGAAATATATAAAATTAGCTGGGTGTGGTGTTGTACGCCTGTAATCCCAGCTACCTGGGAGGTTGAGGCAGGAGAAGCGCTTGAACCTGGGAGATGGAGGTTGCAGTGAGCCAAGATTGTGCCATTACACTCCAGCCTGGGCCACAGAGCAAGACTCTGTCTCAAAAAAAAAAAAAAAAAAATTCTAATTTTTGTATTTTTTAAATTAAAAATTTTTTTTTTCTTTTTGAGGCAGAGTCTTGCTCTGTCACTAAGGCTGGAGTGCAGTGGCATGATCTCGGCTCACTGCAGCTTCTACCTCCCAGGTTCAAGAGATTCTCCTGCCTCAGCTTCCCGAGTAGCTGGGATTACAGGTGTGCTTCACCACACCTGGCTAATTTTTGTATTTTTGGGACAGCTGGGGTTTCACCATGTTGGCCAGGCTAGTGTCGAACTCCTGAACTTAAGTGATCCGCCTCCCTCAGCCTCCCAAAGTGCTGGGATTACAGGCGTGAGCCACTGCGGCCGGCCTAATTTTTGTATTTTTTTAAACAGACGAGTTTTTGCCATGTTAGCCAGGCTGGTCTTGATCTCCTGGGTTCAAGCGATCCACCCGCCTCAGCCTCCCAAAGTGCTGGAATTACAGGAATGAGCCACCAAGCCCGGCCTCATTTTTAAAAACTTTTTGCAGAGGTGGGGTCTCACTATGTTGCCCAGGCTGGTCTCAAATTCCTGGGTTTAAGGAGTCCTCCCACTTCGGCCTCCCAAAGTGCTGGGAGGCCCAGCAACATTTGAGATCTTTAATTTCAGATGTTCCAACTGTAACTTATCCCTGGCGCCTTGATGGGAGCATCTGAAACACCCTTCACCATCTGGATGCGCAAGGAAGCAGAGATGCAAACTGGTCCCCAGCCGGATGAGAAGGGCTGGGGGTGGAGGTTGGGAGATGGGAGTGCTGCCCCTCCCTTCCTCCCCCAAGCCCTGTCTTTCCTCCTCCTCCTGCCTCTGGGTGAGTCCTCCCCTGCTAGCCTTTGCCACTTCCTCTTTCTGGCTCTCGGGTTGTCCCAGCTGTAACTTTATAGAAGGAGGGGGGTTGTGAATGAGCTCATTCCTGCTGTTCTTTCCAACGCTGATATTTGCCCAGAGTTGACAAAAGAGCTAGGAGTCTGAGTTTGGGGAATGAAGGGCTCAGTACTGGAGGTGACAGGTAAACGTACCCGGGGAATGGGCAGTTAGGGGACACTGGGCACAGGGAAGGAGAGAAAGAGGGTGTGCTCACCAATGGCTTTTGGAAAGACAGCTGGTAAAAGAGATGAAATCAAATGACCTAGGGACTATCCAAACATAAGAAGAAGGCCGGGCGTGGTGACTCACACCTGCAATCCCAGTGCTTTGGGAGGCCGAGGCAGGCAGATCACCTGAGGTCAGGAGTTTGAGACCAGCCTGGCCAACACGGTGAAACCTGAGTCTCTAGTAAAAATACAAAAATTAGCCGGGCGTAGCAGTGTGCACCTGTAATCCCAGCTACTCGGGAGGCTGAGGCAGGAGAATCACTTGAACCTGGGACGTGGAGTTTGCAGTGAGTCAAGGTCATGCCACTGCACTCCAGCCTGGGTGATAGAGCAAGACTCTGTCTCAAAAAGAAATAAAGATAAATAAATAAATTAAGAAGAAGTGGAGTCAGCTGGACACGGTGGCTCACACCTGTAATTCCAGCACTTTGAGAGGCCGAGGCTGGTGGATCATGAGGTCAGGAGTTCAGGACCAGCCTGGCCAACATGGTGAAACCCTATCTCTACTAAAAATACAAAAAATAGCTGGTCGTGGTGGTGGGCACCTGTAAGCCCACCCAGTCAGGAGGCTGAGGCAGGAGAATCGTTTGAACCCGGGAGGTGGAGGATGCAGTGAGCCAAGATCGTGCCATTGCACTCCAGCCTGAGTGACAGGACGAGACTCTGTCTCAAAAACAAAAAAAAAAAAGAAAAGAAAAGAAGAAGTGGAGTCTCAGTTTCTTCATCAGTAAAATGGGTACACAAGTGCAGGTTGCAGGGGGTGGTTATAAGGATTCTACAAGGTAATGTACGTGAAAGTGCCAGAACTGTCATACCCGGAGCACAAGTGTGGAATTTCTGGGCTTTCCATCTGCCTGGTAGGCAAATTTCACTTTCCTGTTTCCTCTCCCACCTCCACTCTCAAGCATCATGCTCAGAACTGCATGATGAAGAAGAGTGTGGCTGTCTGGGTAGCCTCTCAGCTCTACCCTTGATTTGCTATGTGGCCCTGAGTAAGTTGTCTAATCTCACTAACCCTGAAGTTGCCTTGTCTGTAAAATCCTGCCCAACTTATAAATTATCCTAATGATTAACGGAGTTCGCCTAAAGAAAGCAATGAGGGCCGGGCGCAGTGGCTCACGCCTGTAATCCCAGCACTTTGGGAGGATGAGGTGGACGGATCACCTGAGGTCGGGAGTTCGAGATCAGCCTGACCAACATGGAGAAACCCCGTCTCCACTAAAAATATAAAATTAGCCAGGCATGGTGGTGCATGCCTATAATCCCAGCTACCTGGGAGGCTGAGGCAGGAGAATCGCTTGAACCCAGGAGGCAGAGGTTGTGGTGAGCTGAGATTGTGCCGTTGCGCTCCAGCCTGGGCAATAAGAGTGAAACTCCGTCTCAAAAAAAAAAAACCAAAAAAGAAAAAAAGAAAGCAATGAGGACATACATGATAGCTAAAGCAGAAAGACTCAAGGCCAGCCAAGGTAGCTCACACCTGTAATTTTAGCACTTTGGGAGGCTGAGACAGGAGGATCGCTTGAGGCCAGGAGTTTGAGACCAGCCTGGGCAACAAAGTGAGACCCCTGTCTCTACAAAAAATTAGGCTGGGAGCGGTGGTTCATGCCTGTAATCCCAAAACTTTGGGAGGCTGAGGCAGGCAGATCACTTGAAGTTAGGGGTTCAAGACTAGCCTGGCCAACATGGTGAGACCCCATTTCTACCTAAAAGTATAAAAATTAGATGGGTGTGGTGGTGTGTGCCTGCAGTCCCAATTACTCAGGAGGCTGAAGTGGGAAAATCAATTGAACCCAGGAGGCAGAGGTTGCAGTGAGATGAGATCATGGCACTGCACTCTAGCCTGAATGGAGTAAGACTCTGTCTAAAAAAAAAAAAAAAAAATTAGCTGGGTGGGGCGGCAGGAGCTTGTAGTCCCAGCTATTCTGGAGGCTGAGGCGGGAGGATGGATTGAACCCAGGTATTGGAGGCTGCAGTAAGCTATGATCATGCCACTGTCTCAAAAAAAAAAAAAAAAAAAAAAAAAGAAAAAAAAAGAAGAAGAAGAATGAAGTAGAAGGGCTCAGATACGTAAATCTTTAGGGAGGAAAATATAATGAATCCCAAAGCCAATTTACACATTTAAGGTAGAGCTACTGAACATCTGCTGAGTACCAGGCTCTAAGCAGAGAGTCCTGGGGACACAGAGTTGAGACAAGCATAGCCACATTACCAGGGAAAAGGCCCCGAAAGAGGCCTAGGTATGTAGTGCCCAGGAATTCAGAGGAAACAGAGAGCACTTGCAGCTGAGGGCTCCAGGATGGCTTCCCAGAGGAAGGAACTCCAAGTTGGGACTTGAAGAAAGCTCTTGCCCAGGTGTGTTGGCTCACACCTGTAATCCCGGCACTTTGGCAGGCCAAGGTGGGTGGATTACCTGAGGTCAGGAGCTCAAGACCAGTCTGGCCAACATGGTGAAACTCCATCTCTACTAAAAACACAAAAATTAGCCGGACATGGCTGAGGCAAGAGAATCTCTTGAACCCTGGAGGTGGAGGTTGCAGTGAGCCAAGATCGCACCACTACACTCCAGCCTGGGTGACAAAGCAAGATCCTGTCAAAAAAAAAAAAAAAAGAAAAAAAAAGAAAAAAGGCCGGGTGCAGCGGCTCACGCCTTAATCCCAGCACTTCGGGAGGCCAAGGTGGGTTGATCACTTGAGGTCAGGAGTTCAAGACCAGCCTGACCAACATGTTGAAACCCCATCTCTACTAAAAATACAAAAATTAGCTGGACGTGGTAGTGCACGCCTGTAATCCCAGCTACTTGGGAGTCTGAGGCAGAAGAATTGCTTGAACCCCAGAGGCGGAGGTTGCAGTGAGCTGAGATCCGGCCACTGCACTCCAGCCTGGGCGACAGAGCGAGACTCCATCTCAAAAAAAAAAAAAAGAAAAGAAAAAAGCAAGGCGAGGCTGGTCAGATGGTTAGAAGATTCTAGAAGAAGGCGAGACTCCTGCAGGTAACAGGGGTCATTATGGAATTTAGCATTAGTTTGAGACGTGCAGCTCTACAGATTTACACCCGCAGATCTCTCTGGGTTGGCCTGGGAACCACTAGGAGAGGAGTGAGGCAGGGAAACCAATCAGGACAGTCAGAGAAAGAGACAATGGGGCTTTGGCAAAGCAGGGGTACTGAAGTCCAAGAAGATGGGGGTGATGTTGAGGACCGTGGGGGTTGGGGGGTGTGTTCCCAGGACCAGGGAGCCATGGTGTGGGCAGAGGGGCCAATGCTCTTCCTCACTCTGTTTCAGCCAGCGCCCTACAGCCCACTCCACTGACCTTTCCAGGTAGGTGCCCCGTCCCGCCCTTCCTCACCCTCACCTGTCCCCCAGGTTCTCCAGTCTCAGACAGGGAACCACGGGAAGTGATGACTAACCAGTTCCCCTTGACTCTAGATGCCCCCATCTCAGGGGAGCTGTAGTCTCCCCATTTTCCAGAAGGGATTGATCCCAAGGTTCCCATGGATTCATGGCAAAGTCGGTAACCTGGCTGGGTCCCGTAGCGCACGTCTGTGATCCTAGCGCTTTGGGAGGCCAAGGCAGGAAGATCACTTGAGCCCAGGAGTTTGAGACCAGCCTGGGCAACATAGTGAGACCCCGTCTCTACCAAAAAAAAAAAAAAAAAAAAGGACATCCTGGAGTGGGCATCCTAGAGGTTGCACTCAGTGACCCCCTGGTGCCAGCTCCACCCTCTTCACAGAACTGAGGCTGGTGGGGGGCCCCAGCCGCTGCCGGGGGCGCCTGGAGGTCATGCATGGTGGCTCCTGGGGCAGCGTCTGTGATGATGACTGGGACGTGGTGGACGCCAACGTAGTGTGTCGCCAGCTGGGCTGTGGCCTGGCGCTGCCTGTGCCACGGCCCCTCGCCTTTGGCCAAGGCCGAGGCCCCATCCTGCTGGACAACGTGGAGTGCCGCGGGCAGGAAGCTGCGCTGAGTGAGTGCGGCAGCCGTGGCTGGGGCGTCCACAATTGCTTTCACTACGAGGATGTGGCTGTCCTGTGTGATGGTGAGTGGAGCCCTGGGACCTGGGGGGACAGACAGACAGACTGTGGCAGGCAGAAGGGCTGTAGGCTAGATAAATGAAGGGACTTCCCACGGGTAAGGCTGTTCCATGCAGATCAGGCCAGAGGCTACGATGCCTGGTGCCGGGGAAGAGTCCCAGCCTGGGTCCCAGGGATTATTCTGGGTCATTGCCTGACTTTGAACCAAAAGGAAACCAGCACTACTGCTTCCACGTAAGGCTTTGATTGTGCCAGCAGAGCCCCTCTCCCTTTAAAAAAAATTTTTTTTGGAGGTTTTGGAGATGGGGTCTCACTCTTTGACCCAGACCAGAGTGCAGTGGTGTGATCATAGCTCACTGCATCCTCAAACTCCTGGGCTCAAGGGATTCTCCCGCCTCACTAGCTGGGACTACAGGTGCAAGCCAGCCCGCTGGTTCCCCTGTCCCAGTTTTAAAAGCAGACAATCAGCCGGGCACGGTGGCTCATGCCTGTAACCCCGGCACTTTGGGAGGCCAAGATGGCAAGATTGCTTAAGCCCAGGAGTTTGAGACCATCTTGCGAACATAGCAAGATCTCATCTCTACGAAAAATCAGAAAAATTAGCAAGGCATGGGGGGGTCTCCACTACTTGGGAGGCAGAGGAGGGAGGATCGCTGGAGTCTGGGGGGTCAAGGCTGCAGTGAGCTATGATTGTGACACTGCACTCCAGCCTGGGTGACAGAGCAAGACCCTGTCTCAAAAAACAAAAAACCGACTATTGGGGTAACACTGGCCATGAGCTCCACGTGGCATAGAGCTGCAGCGGAAACTGAGAGCAGTGCTTCTAGTTTTCAAGAAAATCAGGGGGTCTCATGAAAACACAGATTGAGGCCCCATCCCAGAGTTTCTGATTCTGCAGGTCTGGGTGGGGCCTGAGAATCTGCATCGCTAACAGTTCCCAAGGGAGGTGAACTGCTTTAAGAACTGTGCTTTAGGGAGGCTAAGGCAGGAGAATGGCGTGAACCCGGGAGGCAGAGCTTGCAGTGAGCCGAGATTGCACCACCGCCCTCCAGCCTGGGCAACAGAGCGAGACTCCGTCTCAAAAAAAAAAAAAAAAAAAAAAAAAGAACTGTGCTGCAGGCTGGGCGCGGTGGCTTATGCCTGTAATTCCAGCACTTTGGGAGGCCAAGGCAGGCGGATCATCTGAGGTCAGGAGTTCAAGACCAACCTGACCAACATGGTGAAACCCTGTCTCTCTACTAAAAATACAAAAGATTAGCTGGATGTGGTAGCGGGCACCTATAATCCCAGCTGCTCAGGAGGCTGAGGCAGGAGAATTGTTTTAACCAGGGAGGCGAAGGTTGCAGTGAGTTGAGATCACACCACTGCACTGCAGCCTGAGCGACAGAGCAAGACTCCATCTCAAAAAAACAAAAACAAAAACAAAAACAAAAAACCGTGCTTTAGAGGAGTCCAGGACACTGGTGTGGCCCCTCTCCTCTCATACCCCAGGGTTCCTGGCTGTGACTCTGTGTGGCCAGAGAGGCTCTGGGGGCAAGCACCTTATGGGTCCATCCTCCTGCCCCTCAAACACCCTGTGGTGTGAGGATGGAGAACAGAAAGACCCCTTCATCCACTCCATGTCCTTTCCAGAATTCTTGCCAACGCAGCCCCCAACAAGGAAGATGTTAACCAGTAGAGTACCCCCTACAACACCGCCGAATGGAAAAAGTACGTAAGCATAATGTGGGCAACACCTGGGTTCTGGGACAGGAGTCTCTCACACCCTATCCTAGGCAGTGGGAAGACAGGGATTACAAATTGAAGATTGAAAGTTAGAGAAAATGGCTGGCCGCGGTGGCTCATGCCTATAATCCCAGCACTATGGGAGGCTGAGGCCAGCAGATCACTTGAGGTTGGGAGTTTGAGACCAGGCTGGCCAACATGGTGAAACCCTGTCTCTACTAAAAATACAAAAATTAGCCGGGCGTTGTGGTGGGTACCTGTAGTCCCAGCTCCTCGGGAGGCTGAGGCAGGAGACTCGCTTGAACCCAGGAAGCGGAGGTTGCAGTGAGGCGATATCATTCCACCGCACTCCAGCCTAGGCGACAGAGCGAGACTCCGTCTCAAAAATAAAAAGGAGAGAGAGAGAGAGAAAGAGAGAAAAGAAAGAAAGAGAGAGAGAAAGAAGGAAGGAAGGGAGGAAGGAAGGAAGGGAGGAAGGGAGGGAGGGAGGGATGGATAAAAGAAAAGAAAAGAAAGAAAAGAAAGAAAAAGAAAGGAAGGAAGGAAGGAGGGAGGGAGGGAGGGAAGGAAGGAAGGAAGGAAGGAAGGAAGGAAGGAAGGAAGGAAGGAAGGAAGGAAGGAAGGAAGGAAGGAGGGAAAGAAGAAAGACATTGAGAGAAAATGGCCGGGCACGGTGACTCATGCCTGCAACCTCAGCACTTTGGAGGCAGAGGCAGGCGGATAACTTGAGGCCAGGAGTTCATGGCTGACATGGTGAAACGCTGTCTCTACAAAAAATACAAAAATTAGCCAGGCGTGGTGGCACATGCCTGTAGTCCCACCTACTTGGGAGGCTGAGGCAGGAGAATCACTTGAACCCGGGAGGCAGAGGTTGCAGTAAGATCATGCCACTGTACTCCAGCCTGGGGGACACAGTGAGACCAAAGAGAGAAAATGAGTGAGGGGTGAGACTGGAGCTTAACCTCACAGGAAAGTCAGATGAGCCCAAGAATGATGATCATGACTAGAACAAAAAAATGAAAAGTGCTTTAAAAGAGGGACAGTGAAAGAGGCAAGGAAGTCCAGAGGTGGAAGAGGGTCCCGTTCCTCAGGAGATCAGGGAGGGCTTCCTAGAGGAAGAGGTGTGGGCACCGTATCTTGAGGATGTCATTTGCAGTAGATGAGAAAGCAGCACGTCCCAGGCTGCCAGGAGACAGGGAGCAGGGTAGGGGGGTTGGTTTTAGGCAGCAGGGATGATACTGCGATCCCATAAACCACCCCCAGTCTGGACCAAGGAGGCAGTACCCTGGGCAGCAGGGTGAGAAGATGCCCATGGGTTGTAGGTCCTGGGATACCGGGCTGCCTTTGTGGTTTGGACGGGAGCAGAGGCCAGTGGGACATGCGCCCTGCCCCCGCCCTTGTCCCCAGGTGAGGGCAGCGTGCGCCTGGTAGGGGGCGCGAACCTGTGTCAGGGCCGAGTGGAGATCCTGCACGGTGGCCTGTGGGGCACCGTGTGTGACGACGACTGGGGGCTTCCGGATGCTGCTGTGGTCTGTCGTCAGCTGGGCTGCGGAGCGGCCATGGCCGCCACCACCAACGCCTTCTTTGGCTATGGCACGGGGCACATCCTGCTGGACAACGTGCATTGCGAAGGCGGCGAGCCCCGCCTGGCAGCCTGCCAGAGCCTGGGCTGGGGCGTGCACAACTGTGGCCACCACGAGGACGCGGGAGCACTCTGCGCAGGTGCGGGTTCTAGGGGCTTTGGGCGGTGAGCGGTGGGCGGAGGCGGGGCAGGTGGGCGGGGCCCTGCGCCAATGCTGGAGGAGGAGGCTTGAGTGGGTAGGTGGATGTGGAGAGTGCTTTGGCTGTCTTGATGCTCCCCAGAGCTCTCCAGGCAGCCTCCAAAATTACTTGTATCTCAGTACTGTACTGTAAGTGCCTCTGAATATCCCAGAACTCCTGGTGGTACACTCCACGGCTATGTAACAATACTGCATTAATCCAGCCTGGCCAACATGGTGAAAATTAGCCGGGCATGGTGGTGCACACCTGTAATACCAGCGACTCAGGAGGCTGAGGCAGGAGAATCGCTTGAACCCAGGAGGCGGAGGTTGCAGGGAGCCGAGCTGACGCCACTGCACTCCAGCCTGGGCGACAGAGAGAGACTCCGTCTCAAAAAACAAAGAAACAAAACAAAACAAAAACTGCACTATTGCTTCACCAATACTCAAGAATTCTATAGCAATATCCCAAGGATGTCTCCAGAACGTTCCAGCAAGTACTGTTCCTGGACCACTTTAGAGTAACACTCTAGAATAACACTCACAGTAACACTCTAGAATTGCCCCAGAGATATTCCAGAATTCTCTAATGCTCACAGAATTACCTAGCACAACCCTCTGTCATTGTGATGCTCTAATAATAGTATTTTCTCCCCACCTGGGCCCTCTCCAATTTGGGAGGGTTTCTCAGCAAAGAGGAATAATAGGGCCAATAATGCTATTTCACAGATGGACTCTGCTCTGTAAGAGATAATAGTGGTTGCCCACAACTCATAATTCATAGCAAACTAAGGGCAATGTGTATAGGTGAGGAAGCTGAGGCACAGAGAGTCAGAGCCTTGCCCATGATCACACAGTCGATGCAAGGCAGGCGAGCCCCCAAATTGAGGCTTAGTCCAGTAGGATTTTTGGTTTCCCTCAGCAAAGGATTTAAGGGCCAGCTGGTGTTAGCAGCTTTCATTGACGCGGCAGTGCACAGCAGCAGCAGCAGAGACCCCGCTCCTTGCCGAGCAGGGCTACCCCATAGGCAGTGTGCCCAGAGTAGCAGCTCAGAGACAGGTCTGCAGTCGTAATTCTATTTACTTTCAAGTATATGCAAATTAGGGGACAGATGATGCAGATATTTTAAGAACTAGAATGGTAATTTTTGGGTTGTCTGTGTTGCCATGGAAAGGTAACTCCAGGTGTTGCCACGGCAATGGTAAACTGACATGGCACACGGGTGGGCGTATCTCATGGAGAGGCACTCCCACCCCATCCCTGTTTCAGCTAGTCCTCAATTTGGTCCGGTATCTGAGCCCCACCTCCCGAGTCGAGTGAGCCCCCACCCCGACCCATTTCCCTCTCAGAGATTAGTTTGTTTGTTGTTGTTTTTTTTGAAACAGAGTCTCGCTCTGTTGCCCAGGTTGGAGTGCAGTGGCGTGATCTTGGCTCACTGCAAGCTCCACCTCCCGGGTTCATTCCATTCTCCTGCCTCAGCCTCCTGAGTAGCTGGGACTACAGGCACCCGCCACCATGCCGTCTAATGTTTTGTATTTGTAGTAGAGACAGGGTTTCACCGTGTTAGCCAGGATGGTCTTGATCTGCTGACCTCATGATCTGCCCGCCTCAGCCTGCCAAAGTGCTGGGATTACAGGCGTGATCCACTGCGCCCGGCCTGAGATTAGTTGTCTTTTTGTTTTTTTTACGTTAAGAGGGGCTGTAGAAGGGCAGAAGTCTGTCTCAGTGAGCCCTGACAGAGCTCCTGCTAACCCTGGTCATGGCCCTTGCCCTGCTAGCCTTGTTTTCTCTGTAAGAGGGGGATAATGGCCCGGGCACGGTGGCCCACGCCTGTAATCCCAGCACTTTGGGAGGCTGAGATGGGCGGATCGCCTGAGGTCAGGAGACCAGCCTGGCCAGCATGGTGAAACTCTGTCTCTACTAAAAAAATACAAAAGTTAGCCAGGCGTGGTGGCGGGCACCTGTAATCCCAGCTATTTGGGAAGCTGAGGCAGGGGAATCGCTTGAACCTGGGAGGCAGAGGTTGCAGTGAGCTGAGATTGCAGCATTGCACTCCAGCCTGGGCAACAAGAGTGAAACTCCGTCTCAATAAAAAGAAAAGAGGAGGATAAAGGGAACTCAGGACTGTGTATAGTCCTCCCTGATGGGCAAGGCCTTCTGTACTCCATGTCTGTTGGACACAGTGGGCTTCTGATGAGAACATGGGACATTGGAAAGAAATGAAAGCGTGTCTGTGAGAGCCCTGTATAAACTGAAGTGTACACCTCACAGCACAAGCGAATTACGACTATCAAAGTGGGGACAGGCCTCCTTAGACCCCCGCTACGGCTGGGCTACCAGACCTGGAAGTAACATCTATTCTCTCCTCCAGGGAGACCCTCCTATCCTCCCCTGACAGCCCATGGCTGACCAGGGACCAGAATCTCAGCCTCTGACCCTGCCCCTTCTCTCCTGCCCTAGTCCTGGGTCCCCCACCGCTCACAGCACTGCCATCCTCGGCCACAAGACAGGACTGGGCTTGGCACACAGATCAATCCGGTAAAGAGCTCAGCCCTCCAGGCGGGAATGTTAGGGGCACGGTGGGTGCGGCTGGGAACTGGGAAGAATGTTCTGGATCCACAGGCGGGGGCCCTGGCTAACAGGCCAGGGCTTTGGCCAGATGGTGCAGAGGTGGGTGAGAGAATTATGAGCAGACAGAGCAAGGATGATGAAACTCAGAGCTCTGAAAACCTCAGCGGGGTGGGAGGAGGCAGTAAGAGATTTCTTCAAAGCACAGAAGTAAAATTTGGGATGTGGGTGGTGGCTCACTCCTGTAATCCCAGCACTTTGGGAAACAGGCGGGAGGATCGGTTGAGGTCAGCTGAAGACCATCCTGGGCAACGCAGCTAGACCCTGTCTCTAAATATATGTATATATATTTAAATTGCCAGGCATAGTGGCTCACGCCTGTAATCCCAGCACTCTGGGAGGCTGAAGCAGGTGGATCACTTGAGGTTGGAGTTTGAGACCAGCCTGGCCAACATGGTGAAATCCCATCTCTACTACAAATACAAAAATTAAAAAGAAATAAATAAAAATACAAAAATTAGCCGGGCGCCTGTAATCCCAGATACTTGGAAGGCTGAGGCAGGAGAATCGCTTGAGCCTGGCAGGCGGAGGTTGCAGAGAGCCCAGATTGCACCACTGCACTGCAGTTTGGGCGACATAGTGAGACTCTGTATCAAAATAAATAAATAAATAAATAAATAAATAAATAAATAAATAAATAAATAAAACTAGCTGGGCATCGTGGCTTGTGCCAGTCCTAGCACTTTGGAAAACCGAGGCAGGAGGATCGCTTGAGGCCGGGAGTTCTAGGCTGCAGTGAGCTATGACTGCATCACTGCACTCCAGCCTGGGCGACAGAGCAAGACCCTGTCTCGAAGTTCATTTTTTTTTTTCCCCAATGGGACGATGCTGAGATTGGGAATTGAGAGACCTTACGAGGGGGTCGATTGAGATGAAGGTTGAATCAAGGTTAGCAGTGCAGTTGAAATTAGGATATGAACTATCCCTGGACCTGAAGTTAGGGTAATACATAGAATTAGCTTTCGGTTAATTCAACCAAGTTTCCCCGAGATCCCAACGCGCGCCAGACAACGCGGTGACTTCTGGGGTTGCAGCTGAGTGGGGGTACGGGTGTGGTAGGGTTGGGGGGTCTTGGTAGGCGTCCCCGTGCCCTGCTGCAGGACAGAAGGCCTCCTCGATCCCTGCGAACGCTCTAGATGCTCTGTCTCCGCAGCTACAGGAGTTGGCCCCCAGCCTTCCCGGGAGACGGCACTGCTCACCACCGCCGCCTGGGCCGCGGGGAAGAAAAGTAAGTGGCGGTGCCCGGGGTCTGCGGGGGGTGGGGGAGGGTAGGGCTGGGGCTATGCCCGGGAGCCGGCAGCCCCAGCCCAGCCCCTCTAGCCGCGAGCCTATGCACCCCGCAGGCGGGCGGCTGCGGCTGGTGGGCGGCCCGGGCCCGTGCCGCGGCCGCGTGGAGGTGCTGCACGCCGGGGGTTGGGGCACCGTGTGCGACGATGACTGGGACTTTGCGGACGCGCGCGTGGCCTGCCGTGAGGCGGGCTGCGGGCCCGCGCTGGGCGCCACGGGCCTGGGCCACTTCGGCTACGGCCGCGGCCCCGTGCTGCTGGACAACGTGGGCTGCGCCGGCACCGAGGCCCGCCTGAGTGACTGCTTCCACCTGGGCTGGGGCCAGCACAACTGCGGCCACCACGAGGACGCGGGCGCGCTCTGCGCAGGTGAGGCCTCCCGCGGGGCCGCGCACTGCGGCGTGGGAGGGGCGGGGCGGGGCCGGGCGCGGCCTGGGCGGGGCCACGCGTGAGGCCTCTCTGCGGCACTGCCGCCCGGGGAGCATGCGCACTCCGCAGAGGGGAGCCGCCCCGCCGTCTGTGCGCCCTGCGGCTGCGCGGCGGGGCGGGGCCGGAACGGAGAGCCTGCTGCAGTGGAAAATGGGGCGGGGCCTGGGGAGGGCCGCGTGGTGCAGCGGTGAGGGGCGGTGTCCGAAGGTCAGGGCTAAGGCCGATCCCTGTTCGAGAAAGGCATCAAGTCCGTAAAGGGCAGGGCCGTTTGCTCCCGGCTAAACCTAGACCCAGCAAAACTCTATTAAGCAGAGTGGATCACCCTTACCAGAGCTAGCGTGTGACCTTTGGGCGGAATCAATGGAAAGGGGTGTTTGCAGTTTGGCAGAACATTGTGAAATTCATTGATTGTTGTGGGAATTGATGTCTTCGCCCTCATTTGGTGCCCCAGGGCTAGTAGGCCCTACTTCCCATAGTTTTGGCCACAAAAGGTTCTGCTTTGGGGCCAAGGTTTGGAGAGGCACAACCCCTATTTCTTCTTTTTTTTTTTTAATCTTTTGAGACAGAGTCTTGCTCTGTCACCCAGACTGGGGTGCAGTGGCATGATCATAGTTCACTGCAGCCTTAAACTCCTGGGCTCACGCAATCCTGCCCTGCTCAACCTCCAGAGTAGCTGGGACTACAAGGGGCATGCCGCCGTACCTGGGTAATTTTTGTATTTTTTATAGAGATGAGGTCTCGCTGTTTTGCCCAGGCTACTCTCGAACTCCTGGTCTCAAGCGATCCTCTCACCTTGACTTTTTTTTTTTTTCCCGAGACAGAGTCTCAGTCTGTCACCCAGGCTGAAGTGCAGTGGCTCACTGCAACCTCCACCTCCCAGGTTCAAGCGATTCTCCTGCCTCAGCCTCCCGAGTAGCTGGGACTACAGGCGCATGCCACCATGTCTGGCTAATTTTTGTAGTTTTAATAGAGACAGGGTTTCACCATGTTGGCCAGGCTGTTCTACGAACTCCTGACCTCAGGTGATCCACCTGCCTCGGCCTCCCAAAGTGCTAGGATTATAGGCGTGAGCCACCATGACCAGCCTTACCTTGACCTCTTAAAGTGCTGGGATTACAGGTGTGAGCCACTGCCCCCACCCAGTGACACAACCCCCGTTTCTGATCAAGGGGAGCAGTTCTTCAGGAACCTGTGAAGTCCTTTTTGTCCCTAGGACAGGCTTTCCTGGGGCGAGCAGGGAACCTGGCCCTAAGGAACATGCTCCCCATTGTGACAGCCACCTCTTTATCTCTGTCCTTCCTGAACCAGGCCCAGAGGAGCTGGGACTGCAAGTCCAGCAGGACGGTTCTGAGACCACGCGGGTGCCCACTCCTCGGCCCAGAGACGGTAGGTGCCTATAATCCCCTGAAAGTGGGTGGAGGCATGAGGGTCTGAAGGACATGGATTGGGGGAGGTCACAGCCTGGGTTATAAAGCTCAGCAGATTAACACCAGGACCTGGAAGTCTTGTCCTTTTGGTTGGTCTCAGGCCTCCCTTGTGGGAATATGGTATCCAGAAAGAAGGAGGTGAGCTTTAAACTAGAGAAATCTGGAGATTCCTAGAGGTGAGATCAGAATGAGGGGATAAGGATCCTGTCCTGAGCAGAGCAATGAAAAAATTCAGAATGTAGTTCTGGGAGCCCAGGGGGTTGGGGGAGACCATGGAGACCATGATGACCTCCAGGGGACACAATAGGATGTAATCACAATCTCCAAACAACCGGCCTGGGGCTAGGGTACTGGGATTACGAGCAGAGGACCAGGGAGAGAGCAGACATAAAGCACCCAGCACACGTCACGGATCACTCAAAAATGTTTGCACGCTTTCTCCCAGTCCTGAGACTCTGGATCTGGACTAATGCTCATCTTACTTATTTATTTGTTATATTATTTTTTTGAGATGAAGTCTTGCTCTTTCACCTAAGCAGGAGTGCAATGGCACAACCCCCACCTCCCAGGTTCAAGCGATTCTCGTGCCTCAGCCTCCCCACTAGGTGGGATTATAGGCATGTGGCACCACACCCAGCTAATTTTGTTTGTGTGTATTTTTAGTACAGATGGGGTTTCACCATGTTGGCCAGGCTGGTCTCTAACTCCTGACCTCAAGTGATCTTCCAGCCTTGGGCTCCCAAAGTGGTGTGATTACAGGCATGAGCTTTTGCATCTGGCCCCATCTTATTTATGTTTGAGACAGTCTTGCTCTGTCATCCAGGCTGGAATTCAGTGGCACAATCATGGCTACTGCAGCCTTGACCTCCTGGCCTCAAGCGATCCTCCTGCTTCAGCCTCCCAAGTACCTGGGACTACAAGGCACACACCACCACCACCACGCCCAGCTAATTTTTATTTTTTTTGCTTTGTTTTGTTTTGTTTTCAGAGACAGGGTCTTGCTATGTTGCCCAGGCTGCTGTCCAGCTCCTGGGCACAAGCAGTCCTCCCTCCTCAGCCTCCCAAAGTGCTGGGATTGCAGGCATGAGCCACCGCACCCAGTGCCAATTTTTTTTTTTTTTTTTTTTTTTTTCTTGAGACCGAGTCTTGCTCTGTCGCCCAGGCTGGAGTGCAGTAGCGTGATCTCAGCTCACTGCAAGCTCCGCCTCCCAGGTTCACACCATTCTCCTACCTCAGCCTCCCACGTAGCTGGGACTACAGGCGCCCGCCACCACACCCAGCTACTTTTTTGTATTTTTAGTAGAGACGGGATTTCACCATGTTAGCCAGGATGGTCTTGATCTCCTGACCTTGTGATCCGCCCACCTCGGCTTCCCAAAGTGCTGGGATTACAGGTGTGAGCCACGGTGCCCAGCCAGTGCCAATCTTACTTTAATTTAATGTGTCTGCCTTCACCTAGTGGCTCCTAGGACAGTGCTCAGAGTGTCTCAGACCTCTCTTTACTCCCGACCTGGCCTAGCTTGGGAGTGGTCCGGCATGGACCAGCCCCTTCCAACCCAGCCCTTGTCCCCCCACAGGGCATCTACGTCTGGTCAACGGAGCCCACCGATGTGAGGGGCGTGTAGAGCTCTACCTAGGGCAACGGTGGGGCACTGTCTGTGATGACGCTTGGGACCTGCGGGCAGCCGGTGTCCTGTGCCGCCAGCTGGGCTGTGGCCAGGCCCTCGCAGCCCCTGGTGAGGCTCACTTTGGCCCAGGCCGAGGCCCCATTCTCCTGGACAATGTCAAGTGCCGTGGGGAAGAGAGTGCCCTGCTGCTCTGCTCTCACATCCGCTGGGATGCCCACAACTGTGACCACAGTGAGGATGCCGGTGTCCTGTGCCAGCCTTCATGACCCAGCCCGCTCTGCACACCACCTCTTCTTCCGGGAGCTGTGATCTGCCCTCCCTCCTCCAGGAAGCCCTCCTCTTGTGACGACTACAGCTCACTTTGCCCCTTCTTCCCTTGCCTGGGAGAGAGCCTACCCAGACAGTGCAGTCCTGCGTGGGGGAGCCTGGCTGTACCCCCATCCACTTACTGCGTGACCTCAGCCTGTCATCGACTATTGTGAGCCCAGTTCAGTGAAAGCTCCTGTGGTTTTGCTCAGCCAAAACCAAAACGAGGGGAAGAGAAATGATTCCTAACTCTTCTCTTTGGTGGGGCTCTTTTTATAGCACCAGCCCCTGCCTTCCTTGCCCTAGATCCAGGAAGCTCAGGGGCTCTTTAAATGGGGTATCTCCTCTTCCCCCAATCCATCTTGGGATCCCCAAGAAGAGGGAAGGCAGGAGGGGCCTACATCTCTTACCTTGGGCCCTCAGGGGCTGCAGAGGAACCTGGGTCCCTGCCCAGCCCTGTTCCGCGAGGGCCTGGACTCACTCAGATGGTGCTCGGCTGGACAAGGGGACTGGGGGAGGGGCCAAAGCAGGGACAGTGGCCCCTCCCTGCAGCTGGCAGCATCTCTGATTTATGCTGTCCCCACCACAGAGCCTCCACTTTGCAGGAGCAAAGAACCCTGGGGGCCTGTAGCCACCCGTTCATAGGTGCCAAGTCAATAAAGCATTGTCCCCCATCTCTTGTAACTGAAGTCACTGTCTGAGCACAAATGTATTCTCTGTGGCAGCAGGAGAGACTCTGGGCAGGACTCTCGGGAGGAAACAGGGTTCGGGATGGAGGACGGTTCAAGAGCATCATCTGAGAGCTCTCGGCAGGTCCATCGCATCCTGGAAATGCTGAGTCATGGTGTCAGGCCTCCATGGCCCCTAGGGAGTCCCTTAACCCAACTCCTCTCTCCTTTCACATGTATAGAAATCAACGTCCAGCAAAAGGAAGCAGCTTGCTCAAGGCCACATAGCAAGGCATTGGAGTCGCTAGAGGAGAGAAGAATTTTTTTTTTTTTTTATTTTTTTATTTTTTTATTTTTTTTTTTAAGACGGAATCTCACTCTGTTGCCCTGATAAGTGCAGTGGCACAAACTCGGCTCACTGAAACCTTCGCCTCCTGGTTTCAAGTGATTCTCCTGCCTCAGCCTCCTGAGTAGCTGGGACTATAGGGATGCGCTACCACACCCGGCTAATTTTTGTATTTTTCGTAGTGACTGGGTTTCACCATGTTGGCCAGGCTGGTTTCGAACTCCTAACCTTAGGTGATCTGCCTGCCTTGGCCTCCCAAAGGGCTGGGATTACAGGTGTGAGCCACTGCACCTGGACTTTTTCTTTTTCTCTTTATTTTTTAAGAGACTGAGTCTTATTCTGTCACCCAGGCTGGAGTGCAGTGGTCTTCATAACTCACTGCAACCTTGAACTCCTGGATGCAAGCAATCCTCCCACATCAGGCTCCCAAGTAGCTAGGACCACAGGCGCATGCTACTATGCCCAGCTGTTTTAAGATTTTTCTTGTAGAGATGGGATCTTTGTTACCCAGGCTGGTCTCAAACTTCTGGCCTAAAGAGATCCTCCTGCCTCGGCCTTTCAAAGCACTGCGATTAGAGGTGTGAGCCACTGTGCCCAGCTGAGAAAAAATTCTCTTTCTTCGGTTTTGTTTTGTTTTTTGTTTCTTGAGACAGAGTTTTGCTCTTGTTGCCCAGGCTGGAATGCAATGGCACAGTCTCAACTCACCGCAACCTCCGCCCCCCGGGTTCAAGCGATTCTTCTGCCTCAGTCTCCTGAGTAGCTGGGATTACAGGCATGCGCCACCATGCCCGGCTAATTTTGTATTTTTAGTAGAGAAGAGGTTTCTCCATGATGGTCAAGCTGGTTTCGAACTCCCGACCTCAGGTGATCTGCCCACCTTGGCCTCCCTAAGTGCTAGGATTACAGGTGTGAGCCACTGTACCCGGCCTTTTTTTTTTTTTTTTTTTTTTTAAAGACAGGGTCTCACTTTGTTGTCTAGGCTGGACTACAGTTACATGATACCATGTTGGTTCACTGCAACCTCTGCCCAGGTTCAAGCGATCCTTCTACCTCAGCCTCCCAAGCAGCTGGGACTGCAGGTGCATGCCACCACACCCGGCTAATTTTTGCTTTTTTTTTTTTTTTTTTGAGATGCAGTTTCACTCTTGTTGCCCAGGCTGGAGTGCAATGGCATGATCTCAGCTCACTGCAACCTCTGCCTCCCAGGTTCAGAGCGATTCTCCTGCCTCAACCTCGCAAGTAGCTGGGATTACAGGCGCCCACCACCATGCCCGGCTAATTTTTTGTATTGTATTACAGACGGGATTTCACCATGTTGGCCAGGCTGGTCTCAAACTCCTGACCTCAGGTGATCCACCTGCCTCGGCCTCCCAAAGTGCTAGGATTACAGGCATGAGCCACCTCACCCGGCCAATTTTTGCCTTTTTTGTAGAGACACAGTCTTACTATGTTTCCTGGCTGGTCTTGAATCCCTAGTTTCAAGCGATCGACTGGCCTGGACCCACCAAAGTGCTGGGATTACAGATATTAGCCGTCATGCCCAATCCCTTCTTTTGCTTTGAGACAGTTTTGCTCTGTCAGTCAGGCTGAAGTGCAGTGGTGCAATCATGATTCACTGCAGCCTCGACTTCCCAGGCTCAAGTAAGCCTCCCACTTCAGCCTCCCGAGTAGCTGGGACTTTAGGTGTGTGCCATGACACCCCGATTTTTTTTTAAGTTTTTTTTGCAGAGAGGGGGTCTCACTATGTTGCCTAGGCCAGTCTCAAATTCCTGGCCTCAAACAATCCTCCCACCTCTGCCTCCCAGAGTGCTGGGATGGCAGGCCTGAGCCACTTTGCTTGATCTCTCATCTCCCTTTGTTGACTCTATGTCTGCCTCCTCCATCTTTTAAGGCCTCTTGTGATTATATTAGGCCCACCTGGGTAATCCCGGATCATCCTCCATCCCGAGATCCTTAATTTAATCACATCTGCAAAATCCCTTTAGCTGCATAAAGGAACATATGCACAAACTCCAAGGATTAGGGTATGGGAATATTTAGGGGCCAGTATTCTGCCTCCAACAGGCTCCAAATTGGGGTCATGGCTCTCAGCCAGGGAGTGAGGTGGATGCTTTGGCTCCAAACTCCATCGGCTTCTGGCAGTCATGGCTTTGTCTCCATTTGTCAGGGAGTTCTCTGAGCTGTGTCATTGGAGGATGAGACCTGGAGAAATGTTTCTTGTTTTGTTTTTTGCAAGACAAGAGTCTTGCTTTGTCACGAGGCTGGAGTGCAGTGACGCAATCTCAGCTCACTGCAACCTCCACCTCCCAGGTTTGAGTGATTCTCCTGCCTCAGCCTCCCAAGTAGCTGGGACTACGGGCACGCACCACCATACCTGGCTAATTTTTTGTATTTTTAGTAGAGATAGGGTTTTGCCATGTTGGCCAGGCTGGTCTCGAACTCCTGGCCTCAAGTGATCCGCCTGCCTCGGCCTCCCAAAGTGCTGGGATTACAGGCATCAGCCAAGCCACTGAACCCAGCCGTTTTTTTAAAAAAAATAGAGGCAGGGTCTTGCTATGTTGCCCAGGCTGGACTTGAACTCTAGGGCTCGAGCAATCCTCCTGCCTCAGCCTCTTGAGTAGCTGGGACCACAGATGGGCACCAGCACACCCGGCCAAGCCAACTGTTATTTAACTTGGTGTCAGCTTTCATTTTCTCCCGATGATCTTCATGGACACCCCCTGTTGGTATGAACTGGGAGCCCTCATCCCACTCTGTACCTCCCTAGTAACCACACTCACCCTTGCACGAAACTGCTGCCTAGGCCGGGTGCAGTGGCTCACGCCTGTAATCCCAGCACTTTGGGAGGCCGAGGCGGGCGGATCATCTAAGGTTGGGACTTGGAGACCAGCCTGGCCAACATGGTGAAACTCTGTCTCTATGAAAAATACAAAAATTAGCCGGGCGTGGTAGCAGGCACCTGTAATCCCAGCTACTTGGGAGGCTGAGGCAAGAGAATTGCTTAACCCGGGAGGCAGAGGTTACAATGAGCTGAGATTGTGCCACTGCACTCCAGCCTGGGCAACAAAGCGAGACTCTGTCTCAAAAAAAACAAAAAACAAAAACAAAACAAAACAAAACTACTCCCTGGACTGTATGCTGCACTAGCCCAGTGGAATGCTGAGGGCTAGGGCTGTGTCTGTTGTGTCTAACTTTGTGCACATGTAGCACACACAGTGGAGGCTCAAATAATATTTGCCAAGTAAGGCTGGGAGCAGTGGCTCACACTTGTAATCCCAGCACTTTGGGAGGCCAAGGCAGGCAGATCACGAGCTCAGGAGTTCAAGACCAGCCTGGTTAACCTGGTGAAACCCCGTCTCTACTAAAAATACAAAAATTAGCCGAGTGTGGTGGCACGGGCTACTCCAGAGGCTCAGGTAGGAGAATTGCTTGAACCCGGGAGGTGGAGGTTACAGTGAGTCAAGATGGCACCACTGAACTCCAGCTCTGGGCGACAGAGCAAGACTCCATCTCAGAAAAAGAAAAAAAAAATATTGCCAAGTGAATACAGCACATGCACAAATATTTATGAAGCCCTGTGTACTAGGCCAAGTACCATGCTGACCTCTGGAGCTCCAGAGCAAGAAGAGGCCTAGACCAGGTTCCTGTTTGCCCGACACAGAGATGACCTTCAAGAGGAGCAGAGAGCCAGATGCGGTGGCTCACTGTATTCCCAGAAGTTTGGGAGGCCGAGGCGGGCATATGACCTGAGGTCAGGAGTTCGAGACCAGCCTCGCCAACATGGTGAAACCCCATCTCTACTAAAAATACAAAAATTAGCCAGGTGTGGTGGCAGGTGCCTGTAGTCCCAGCTACTCAGGAGGCTGATGCAGGAGAGTTGCTTGAACCCAGGAGGCAGAGGTCGCAGGGAGCTGACATCACGCCACTGCACTCCAGCCTAGGCAAAAGAACAAGACTCTGCCTCAAAAAGAAAAAAAAAAGGAGAAGACAAATGTCAAGGCATTGATCAAATCAGTGAACTAGATCATCTGACCTAGTGCTTCAAAGAAAATAAAGGCCAGGTGCAGTAGCTCATCCCTGTAATCCCAGCACTTTGGGAGGCCGAGGCGGGCGGATCACGAGGTCAGGAGATCGAGACCATCCTGGCTAACACCGTGAAACCCCGTCTCTACTAAAAAATACAAAAAACTAGCTGGGCGAGGTGGCGGGCGCCTGTAGTCCCAGGTACTCGGGAGGCTGAGGCAGGAGAATGGCGTAAACCCGGGAGGCGGAGCTTGCAGTGAGCTGAGATCCAGCCACTGCACTCCAGCCTGGGCGACAAAGCGAGACTCCGTCTCAAAAAATAAATAAATAAATAAAATGGTGTAGTATTTGCATATAACCTACACACCATCCTCCTGCATACTTTAACATCTCTAGATTGCTTATAATACCTCATATGATATAAATGCCAGGTAAATAGTTATTATACTGTTTAGCTTTTGTTTGTTTTTTTGAGAGGGAATCTTGCTCTGTCACCCAGGCTGGAGTGCAGTAGCACGATCTCACCTCACTACAACCTCCGACTCCTGGGTTCAAGGGATTTTCCTGCCTCAGCCTCCCGAGTAGCTGGGATTACAGGCCCACGCCACCATATCCAGCTAATTTCTTATATTTTTGGCAGAGACGAGGTTTCACCCCATTGGCCAGGCTGGTCTCCAACTCCTGACCTCAAGTGATCTGTCTGCCTCGACCTCCCGATATTTGTATATTTTTTATTATATTGTTATTTTTATTGTTTTAAAAATATTTTCCATCCACAGTTGGTTGAATTCATGAATGTGGAACCCATGGATACAGAAAACCAAATGCGTATTCACAGGGGTGTGCAGCCATCACCACTGTCTAATTTTAGAACATTTTCTTTTTTTTTTTTTTTTTTTGAGAGGGAGTTTCACTCTGTCACCCAAATTGGAGTACAGTGGTGTGATCTCGGCTCACTGCAACTTCCGCCTCCCAGGTTCAAGCAATTCTCCTGCCTCAGCCTCCCGAGTAGCTGGGATTACAGGCACTTGCCACCATGCCCAACTAATTTTTGTATTTTTCATAGAGACTAGGTTTCACCATGTTGGTCAGGCTGGTCTCGAACTTCTGACCTCAAGAGATCCTCTCGCTTCGGCCTCCCAAAGTGCTGGGATTATAGGCATGAGCCACCGCACCTGGCCTACTTCACTCCTTTTTATGGTGGAAGAATATTCCATCATATGGATTTACCACTTTTTGTTTACCCATTCATCTGCTGATGGACATTGGGCCATTCGTACCTTTTGACTCTTATGAATAATGCTGCTATGAACATTTGTATTCTAGCATCTATTTGATAACCTGTTTTCAGTTCTCTTGGGTGTATACCCAGGAGTAATGCTGTTTAACATTTTGAGAAACTATCAGTTTTCCACAGTGGTTTCATCATTTCACATTCCCACCAGCAGTGCACCAGGGTTCCAGTTTTTCCACATCCTCACCAACACTTGTTATTTTCATTTTAAAAAAAAAAATTCTTGGCTGGGTGTGGTGGCTCACGCCTATAATCGGAGCACTTTGAGAGGCCAAGGCAGGTAGATCACGAGCTCAGGAGTTCAAGACCAGCCTGGCCAACATGGTGAAACTCTGTCTCTACCAAAGATAGAAAAATTAGCCAGGCATGGTGGTACGCACCTGTAATCCCAGCTACTTGGAAGGTTGAGGCAGGAGAATCACTTGAACATGGGAGGCGGAGGTTGCAGTGAGCCGAGATCGGGCCATTGCACTCCAGCCTGGGTGACAGTGTGCCAGTGTGACACTCCGTCTCAGAAAAAAAAATTCTAGCTATTCTAGTGGGTATGAAATGGTATCTCCTGGTTTCAGTTAGCACTCACATCTTTTTTTTCTTTTTTTTTTTCTTTTTTTTTGAGACGGAGTCTTGCTCTGTCGCCCAGGCTGGAGTGCAGTGGTGCGATCTCGGCTCACTGCAAGCTCCGCCTCCCGGGTTCACGCCATTCTCCTGCCTCAGCCTCCCGAGTAGCTGGGACTACAGGCGCCCACAACCGCGCCCGGCTAATTTTTTTTGTATTTTTAATAGAGACGGGGTTTCACCGTGGTCTCCATCTCCTGACCTTGTGATCCGCCCGCCTCGGCCTCCCAAAGTGCTGGGATTACAGGCGTGAGCCACCGCGCCCGGCCAACATCTTTTTTTTCTTTTGAGACAGAGTCCTGTTCCGTCACCCAGGCTGTAGTGTAATGGTGTGATCTCAGTTCATTGCAACCTCTACCATCCTGATTCCAGCAATTCTCCTGCCTCAGCCTCCTGAGTAGCTGGGACTACAGACGCATGCCACAACGCTTGGCTAATTATATTTTTAGTAGAGACGGTGTTTTGCCATGTTGGCCAGGCTGGTTTCGAACTCTTCACCTCAGGTGATCTGCCCACTTCGGCCTCCCAAAGGCTACCAGGTGTGAGCCACTGCGCCCAGCCTTCAGTTGCATCTTAATGACTAATTATGTTGAGAATCTTTTCATCTGCTTATTGGCCATTTATCTTCTTCTGATAAGCATCTATTCAGTCCTTTGCCCATTTTCCATTAGACTTTTGCTCATTTTTTAAAAATGCAGAACTGTCTAGCTATCCCAGTCTAGTGGCTATGAGACTCAGCCTTCAAAAATTGCCCTTTTTGATTTCCTAGGTCTCTCCTGCCTGGCAGAGTGGCTCACACCTGTAATCCCAACTCTTGTTTTTGGAGACAGAGTCTCTCTGTTGCCCATGCTGGAGTGCAGTGGCAGCGATCTCAGCTCACTGCAACCCTGCCTCCCGGGTTCAAGCCATTCTCCTGCCTCAGCCTCAAGTAGCTGGAACTACAGGCATGCGCTAACATGCCCGGCTAATTTTTGTATTTTCAGTAGAGACAGGGTTTCTCCATGTTGGCAAGGCTGGCCTTGAATTCCTGACCTCACATGATCGGCCCGCCTCAGCCTCCCAAAGGGCTGGAATTACAGGCGTCAGCCACCTGGTCCAAGTAATCCCAACTCTTTGGGAGGCCAAGGAAGGAGGACGGCTTGAGGCCAGGAATTTGAGACCAGTTTGGCAACATAATGAGAATCCATCACTACCAAATTTTTAAAAAAGTAGCCAGGACGTGGTGGCACGTGCCTATAATCCAAAATACTGGGGCGGCTGAGACAGAAGGATCACTTGAGCCTAGGAGTTCTAGGCTGCAGTGAGATGATGCGCGGGATCACACAGCTGAGATGTGCACTCTGAACAGTGGAATTCCAAAGCTCCATGCTCTCCCTATAACTCTTACTGCCTTATCTCCAAATCTCCCAAGTGTTTATTGTTACCTCCTCTGTACAGAAGAGAAACTAAAGGCCAGGGAAGCCTGGGAGGTTTTCCTGGGTCACACGCAAAGGCCAGGGACCAGGTCTTGGGTCTCCCACCCCAGCCCACAGATCTCCCCGCCCCGATGGCATAGACACGGGGGACAGGGAAGGGCGCGGAGTGACTCGGCCTTTCCGGCCGGCCCAGTCGGGTCGCTCCTTCCTGCTGAGTCACGGCCTCCACGGGGAGCCGCTCGGGGCGGGGCTGGGGAGACAACCGGAAGCTGGAGTTCGCCCCGCGTGGGAACCGGAGCTCCACCCCTGGCCCCACGGTAGCCTCCTGATTGGAGAGCCTGCGACTGGCACAGCCTATCACAGCCAGCTGCAGAGTGCTGATGAGGCGGGGCCGAGGGCGTAGGCCACACCCCCTCCTCCTCCCCTAGAACCCGCCCATCGCGCCGCCCCTCTCGGGGCTTCTGGGGACATCCCGGGCCCAGCCACTGGATGGGCGGGGCTGGCTGGGCCCTGGGCACGGAGCCCTGCGGCCTACGCGGGCACAGGAAGGAAGGGACAGGAACGGCCTCCACAAGCCTGGCATGAAGGCGACCTTATTAGTCTATGTGGCCACTCGCAACTTACAAAGAGCGTTTATCTCCCCCCCAACCCTGCCCCCTCCCACCAAGGCTAGGCTGGGGTATTTACTCTTATTTTCAGGGGTCTTTACCCTTGTAACCCAAAGAGGCCTGTTAAAATTGTAAAGCTGTGGGTCACACCTGTAACCCCAGCACTTTGGGAGGCCAAGGCGGGAGGATCACTTGAGCCAGGAGTTAGAGACCAACCTGGGCAATATAGTGAGACCCCTCCCCCGCCAATCTCTACAAAAAAATTTAAAAAGTTACTCAAGTTGGTGGCACGTGCCTGTAGTCCCAGCCACTCTGGAGGCTGAGGTGGGAGGATCACTTAAGCCTTGGAGGTCAACGCTACAGTGAGTTATGATGACAATGCTGTACTTCAGCCTGGGTGACAGAGTGAGACCCTGTCTTTAAAAAAAAAAAAAATTATAAAACCAATTTTTAATAAAACCAGGATTGGAAAGGGAGGCGCTCCTGTACACTCACAGACATGTGCACTAGAGTGAGGGTTTAACAGGACCAGCTGCCTAGAGGCACCCCAGCAAAGGCATGAGAGTGCAGGGTCTCCAGAGTGCGCCCTGGGACTTTTTTATTTTTTTATTTTTTTGGACATGGAGCACACTCTGTTGTTCAGGCTGGAATGTAGTGGTGCAATCTTGGCTCACTGCAATCTCTGCCTTCTGGGTTCAAACGATTCTCTTGCCTCCCAAGTAGCTGGGACTACAAGCATGGGCCACCACACCCAGCTAATTTTTTGTATTACTAGTAGAGGTGGAGTTTCACCATGTTGGACAGGCTGGTCTCGAACTCCTGGCCTCAAGTGATCCCGCCCGGCCAGATTTGAATTCTTTTGGGGTTTTCTTTTAGATGAAGTCTTGCTCTGTCTCCCAGGCTGGAGTGCAATAGCGCGGTCTTGGCTCACTGCAACCTCTGCCTCTTGGGTTCAAGCAATTCTCCTGCCTCAGCCTCCTGAGTAACTGGGACCACAGGCGCATGCCACCACACTCGGCTAATTTTTTGTATTTTTAGTGGAGACGGGGTTTCACCATGTTAGCCAGGATGGTCTCAATCTCCTGACCTCGTGATCTGCCCGCCTCAGTCTCCCAAAGTGCTGGGATTGCAGGCGTGAGCCACTGCACCTGGCCAGATTTGAATTTTTAAAAGATCACTCTGGGTATCCTGTGGAGAAGAGATAGTAGGGAAACAGGGAATCCAGAGGCATTAGGGAGCAGGGAATCCAGTTTGGAGACTGCTGTGATAGTACAGGGAGAGAACTGGTTTGAACCTTGATGGGTGTGGTAGAGACAGTGAGAAGAAGATGAATTGCTGACCTGTCCAAAGTGGGCTGTTATGCTCAGGAGAATTAGAATACAGCTCCCTCCCTTAGACCCCATATGTTTATTTGTTCATTTATCCTCTCATTTTTTTTTTCTTTTTTTTTAGAGACAGGGTCTTGCTCTGTCATCCAGGCTAGAGTGAAGTGGCGCAATTATAGCTCACTGCAGCCTCCAACTCCTGGGCTCAGGCAGTCCTCCTGCATCAGCCTCCTGAGCAGCTGGGACTACGGGCATGCATTACCATGCCTGGCTAATTATTTTCTCATTCATTCAACAAATATTTGAGCACCACTCTGGGTCAGAAATTATGTCTGGTCTGCCCGGGAGAGGGTCTGCTGCTGCATCCATTGAGGGCTTGGAAGAAAAAGGGTGATGTCTGCAAAGGGATTGCTGCAGACCTCACGGCAGCCCCACAACTGCACAATATTTGGACGTTGTCTTGGGGTGCCTGGTCTCATCTTCTTGCTGCCAGCCAGCCAGAGATTATTATGTTTTCTTGGCAGATGCAGAAACAGGATGCTCAGAGAAGGGACCAATCTGCTCAAGGTCACCCACCCTGAGCTAGAGGCAGCCTTGGAATCTGAGTATCTGGGCTCTCACCCTCTTCTGTTCCCCCTGCAGTCTGGCTGCCCACATTGGTTTGTTTCATGCTCAGAGAGTCCCTCCATCACTCTCAGGCAGGAGGGGAAGCTGCAGACAGAGGGATGCTTGCTCCCTGCCTCTCTGAGTCCAGCTCCGATCTCGAGATTGCTGTATTATTAGTAACAGCCCACGTCTGCGCAGTGCTTAACAGCCTCCAGTGAGCCAGGAGACTTTCCATGCAATATCTCATTTGATCCACCTGGCCAGCCACAACTGGGAAGTGAAAATTATTGTTCTCATTTTACAAGTGGGGAAACTGAGGCTCAAAAACGGTATGCATTCATTGAATTACATTGAGGTTCAAAGACACACAACAAATACATATCCACCAAATTCGGATCCCCTGCTGCTGTGGGATGCCAAAATGAACAGGATGTGGACTCTGCATGCAGGAGGAGACAGCCTAGTGGGATATAATTCATATACATTCCTAGGCCTTGTATGAGACCTCATGTGGGGGACATTGCAGGAGAAATGTTATGGACATCGGAGGCAGAAGAAAAGGTCCTGCCTAGTAGAAGTTCTGGGGCCAGGCGCGGTGGCTCAAGCCTGTAATCCCAGCACTTTGGGAGGCCGAGATGGGCAGATCACGAGGTCAGGAGATCGAGACCATCCTGGCTGACACGGTGAAACCCCGTCTCTACTAAAAAATACAAAAAAATTAGCCGGGCGAGGTGGCGGGTGCCTGTAGTCCCAGCTACTCGGGAGGCTAAGGCAGGAGAATGGCGTAAACCCGGGAGGCAGAGCTTGCAGTGAGCTGAGATCCGGCCACTGCACTCCAGCCTGGGCGACAGAGCGAGACTCCGTCTCAAAATAAATAAATAAATAAATAAATAAATAAATAAATAAATAAATAAAGAAGTTCTAGGAAGCCTTCTGGAAGAGCAAGCATTTAGCTGGGATTGAAGGACCTGGATTTGGGTAGCTGGGGAAGGGGATATGGGCTCCTTCCATACCTTTTCCCAGCATCCTGTATCCTAGGCTTCTTCTGTTGGTGTCTCTCTCTCTTTTTTTTTGAGATGGAGTCTCGCTTTATCGCAGTGGCATGATCTCGGCTCACTGTAACCTCCGCCTCCCAGGTTCAAGAGATTCTCCTGTCTCAGCCTCCTGAGTAGCTGGGACTACAGGCGCGCGCCACTGCACCCAGCTAATTTTTGTATTTTCAGTAGAGACAGGGTTTCACCATTTTGGCCAGGCTGGTCTCATACTCCTCGCCTCAAGTGATCTGCCCACCTCGACCTCCCAAAGTGCTGGGATTACAGGCGTGAGCCACCGCATCCGGCCCAATGTGTCATTATTTTATGCACCTAATAGGCACTCAACCTTTTTTTTTTTTTTTGAGACTGAGTCTCACTCTGTTGCCCAAGCTGGAGTGCAGTGGCGTGGGGACAAGGGGGTGATAGACAGGAGCCATTAATTGGTGGGATCTTTGAAAATTATGCAGCCCTGGGAGTTGGGATCACAACCTATTCTCACCACTCACCACCCTCAGCTTGGCTAGATTTTGAAACTATTGAAACCATCCCCAAAGGATGCTGGGTGCAGGAGGCGTATATTAACTCTAAGTTCTTGTTGGACCTGAAGGATACCCTTATACCCTAGTCTCACCCAGGTCCCCATCTCTATGGGGCAGGTGAAGACTTGCTCTGAATCACTGAGGACTGGGGAAGTTGTTTCCTTTTTTTTTTGAGATGGTGTCTTGCTCTGTCGCCAGGCTGGAGTGCAGTGGCACCATCTCAGCTCACTGCAACCTCTGCCTCCTGGGTTTAAGCGAGACGCCTGCCTCAGCCTCCCGACTAGCTGGGACTACAGGTGTGCGCCACCACGCCTAGCTAATTTTTGTATTTTTAGTGGAGATGGGTTTTCACCGTATCGGCCAGGATGGTCTCAATCTCTTGACCTTGTGATCCACCCACCTCGGCCTCCCAGAGTGCTGGGATTATAGGTGTGAGTCACCGCACCCGGCCGGTTGTTCCGATTTTACAGATGAGAATGAAGACTGCAAGACGTGGGCTGGGCGCAATGACTCATGCCTGTAATTGCAGCACTTTGGGAGGCCAAGGTGGTAGATTTCTTGAGCCCAGGAGTTTGAGACCAGCCGGGCAACACAGGGAGACCCCTGCTCCTCATCCATCTCCTGTCCCAGAAAGTAAAAATAAACAAACAAACAAACAAATAAATAAAATAAGTGGGCCTAGCTACTAGGGAGGCCAGGGCAGGAGGATCCCTTGAGCCCAGGAGGTTGAGGCTGCAGAGAGCTATGATGCCCTCCAGCCTAGGCAACAGAGCAAGACTCTGTCTCCAAAAAAACAAAACCAAAAAGACTGCAAGGATCTCAGTGGCTGCCAAACATCACAGCTAGAATTGGAGTCCATGCTTCCGACGCAGCCCTATCCTACGACCTCATCCTCCCCCAGAGGAAGCCCTTCAGGGGCCTGCCTCAGTCTGTGTGTGGGGAAACAGGGTCACCCCGCTGGGCTTTCTGCAGCAGTTTGTCCAGATGGAAGAGATGCCCCAGCTGCCTGGCCTGGTGGCCTCCACCTTCCCCGAGCAGCCGTCCCTCTTGCACGGATTGGGTCCATCCCAGCAGCTTCCGGGATGAGTCTCAGGCACCTGGATAGGCATTCAGCGTCTTCTTTCCCTGTCTCCATCTCTGGCAGTCTGTCTTCCTGTCTGTCCCTCTGTCGGATCCTCATCTCTCTCTGGGGCTGTGTTTCCACCATGGTGTGTCTGTTTCTCTGTCATTACCCTTTTCTCATCTCTGTTATTATTATATGTTTTGTCTACCTCAAGGTTTCCTCCCTGATCTTTCTCCTATCCCAGGAATGGCCTCAGGATTTCCAGCCCCTTAGGAATCACAGTGGCCCCTGCTCTTCCTGGTCCCTCTCCTCCACTGCCTCCATGAGCCAGTGGATAAAAAAAATTACAGACCAGCCACCGTGGCTCACACCTTTAATCCCAGCACTTTGGGAGGTCGAGGAGGGCGGATCACTTGAGGCCAGGAGTTCGAGATCAGCCTGGCCAACATGGCAAAACCCCGTCTCTACTAAAAATACAAATATTAGCCGGGTGTGGTGGCGGGCACCTGTAGTCCCAGCTACTCAGGAGGCTGAGGCAAGAGAATCGCTTGAACCCGGGAGGGGGAGGTTGCAGTGAGCCGAGATCGCACCACTGTACTTCAGCCTGGAGGACAGAGTGAGACTGTGTCTAAAAAAATAAAAATAAAAAAAATCCCATTGTCATGCTCCAATCTATTCAAGCCCTTGGCTTCCTCTTCCCTCATTATGAAGCCCAAGAGTCCCACACTATCCCCATCTTACAGAGCTGGACGCATTGCCCAGATATCAGGTTTACCGAATGAAATGAGAGCATGTCCGGCCGCTGTCCCAGGCAGAATGGAAAGGTGTGGAAGCCCAAGGCCCCGGCTGCCCCACCCGTCATGCTGCCCCTTCCAGACGCCTTGGGCAAACCCCTTTCCTCAAAGCTCAGGTTCTGCAGCTCCATAAGCTGTCCCTTTGCCCAAACCACCTGGTCCTAGGTGGGATTCCTGAAACCTTTGGTCTCTGATTGTAGTTTTCCTCCTTCCCCGGACCCTGCCTCATCCTGGGGAATTCCTGCATCCACAGCACACGGCATCTTCCATCTGAGCGTGTCAGGGTGAACCTTCTCAAACCTGGGCTTCAGCCCGCATCCATATCAGCCCCCCATGACCCATGACCCATGACCCAGGGGTTTATGTGGATCTTGAGGGACGTCCCAGAACCAGGACATTCCACTCTCCACTCTCCCTGTTTTTTTTTTTTTTTTTTTTTTTTTTTTGAGACGGAGTCTCACTCTGTTGCCAGGCTGGAGTGCAGTGGCGTGATCTCGGCTCAATGCAACCTCTGCCTCCTGGGTTCAAGCAATTCCCTGGCCTCAGCCTTCCTAGCAGCTGGGACTACAGGTGTGTGCCACCATGCCCAGCTAATTTTTGTATTTTTAGTACAGACCGGATTTCACCATGTTGGCCAGGATGGTCTCAATCTCTTGACCTCGTGATCCGCCTGCCTTGGGCTCCCAAAGTGCTGGAATTACATACATGAGCCACCGTGCCCAGTCACTCCACTCTCTTGACGCTCTGGCACCTCTACTCCATTGTCACCCTCTACCTATTCTTCAGGGTCCTCCAGGCCTCCAGCCCCTGACTGCCTCCTTCTTTCCTTTCTCCACCTTGGCTAATATGAGCACTCACTTCTTTGATATATTGAACTCCCTACCCGCCGATCTCATGGCCACTGCTTGCTGTGGGTGGTCTGACCTTGGCTTTCTCAGCTCCTGGCCCAGGCTGCTGAGGGTCCTGGAGAAAACTACAGATGCAGGGCCCTCAGTGCCTGGTCTCCAGGCCCAGCTGGTATCCTAACAGCCGGTCCTTCCCCAGCGTGCTCCCCCACCCTTTCCTGAGGCTCCTGGAAACCTTCAGCCTGTTCTCCAGCCTCTTCCCATCCTCCTCCATGACTCAGCAGATGACTTCAGAAAAACACTTCTCAGAGAAACAGGTTCCCAGGGACCTGCTTGCTCTCTGCTCAGAAATTGATTCTCTTGCCTTCCACTTCAGTGGAACCTCCCTGAGTGCTCCAGACCTCCCCGTTTCCAGTTATCCACATGTCCCTCCCACCTCCACCCCTAACCCTCCAGCCTCACTCTCTCTAGGCTCCTGCGTTTAAACCATCCCAGGCATTTCCCGGCCTAATATAGTCTTCCTATTGCCCACAGCCACCAGCAATATCAGCTCCTCCCTTCTTCATCTGACCATTAATTTACTGTTCAAAACAGTTGTCTCCAAATCTTTTTTCCTTTTTTTTCCTTATGAGATTGGGTCTTGCTCTGTCACCCAGGCTGGAGTGCAGTGGTGCAATCACAGCTCACTGCAGCCTCCAACTCCCAGGCTCGAGCAATCCCCCTGCCTTAGCCTCCCGAGCAGCAGGGATTACAAGTGTGGCTCACCACACTCGGCTAATGTTTTGAATTTTTTATTTAATACAGACGGGGTCTCACTCTGTTGCCCAGGCTGGTCTCCAACTCCTGGACTCAAGAAATCTTCCCAGCCGGGCGCGGTGGCTCAAGCCTGTAATCCCAGCACTTTGGGAGGCCGAGACGGGCGAATCACGAGGTCAGAAGATCGAGACCATCCTGGCTGACACGGTGAAACCCCGTCTCTACTAAAAAATACAAAAAACTAGCCGGGCGAGGTGGCGGCGCCTGTAGTCCCAGCTACTCAGGAGGCTGAGGCAGGAGAATGGCGAGAACCCGGGAGGCAGAGCTTGCAGTGAGCTGAGATCCGGCCACTGCACTTCAGCCTGGGCGGCAGAGCGAGACTCCGTCTCAAAAAAAAAAAAAAAAAAAAAAAGAAAAAAAAGAAATCTTCCCACCTTGGCCTCCTGTAGTGTTTAGATTATAATTGTCAGCCACTGTGCCCAGCCAGGACTCCAAATCCTTTTTTTTTTTTTTTTTTTTTTTTTTTTTTTTTGAGATGGAGGCAGAGTTTGCAGTGAGCCCAGATCGCGCTGCTGCACTCCAGCCTGGGCAACAGAGCAAGATTCTGTCTCCAAAAAAGAAAAGAAAAGAAAAGAAAAGAAGGTCAACAGCTAGTCCGTCTTCAGGTTTTGCTTCTCAGGACCTTTTATCTTACCGTCCCCCAGTCCCAGAACCTAGAAAATCCCCATGATGCCATCGCACCCTCTTTATGTATGTATGTATGCATTTTCTCTTTCTATGAAATGGGGTCTTAGTATGTTGCCCAGGCTGGTCTTGAACTCCCAAGCTCAAGCAATCCTCCTGCCTCAGCTTCCCAAATACCCGCGACTACAGGCACATGCCACTGTGCATGGCTTATTGAGCACTTAATTTTTTTTTTTTTTTTTGGAGATGGAGTCTAGCTCTGTCACCCAGGTTGGAGTGCAGTGGTACAATCTTGGCTCACTGCAACCTTCACCTCCCGGGTTCAAGCGATTCTCCTGCCTCAGCCTCCTGAGTAACTGGGATTACAGGCGCACACCACCACACTTGGCTAATTTTTGTTTCTTTTTTTTGAGATGGAGTTTTACTCTTGTTACCCAGGCTGGAGTGCAATGACGCGATCTCGGCTCACTGCAACCTCTACCTCTTAGGTTCAGGCGATTCTCCTGCCTCAGACTCACGAATAGCTGGAATTACAGGCATGTATCACCACACTTGGCTAATTTTGTATTTTTAGTAGAGAAAGGGTTTCTCCATGTTAGTCAGGCTGGTCTCATCCACCCACCTTGGCCTCCCAAAGTGCTGGGATGACAGGCGTGAGCCACCGTACCAGGCCCATTTGTGTGTGTGTGTGTGTGTGTATATATATATATACATACATATATATATATATTTCTTTTTTTTTGAGACGGAATCTTGTTCTGTCGCCCAGGCTGGAGTGCAGTGGTGCAATATCGGCTCACTGCAAGCTCTGCCTCCTGGGTTCACGCCATTCTCCTGCCTCAGTCTCCTGAGTAGCTGGGACTGCAGGCACCTGCCACCACGCCTGGCTAATTGTTTGTATTTTTAGTAGAGATGGGGCTTCATCATGTTAGCCAGGATGGTCTCCATCTCCTGACCTCATGATCTGCCCGCTTTGGCCTCCCAAAGTGCTGGGATTACAGGTGTGAGTCACCGCGCCCGGCCCATTTTTGTATTTTTTTTTTTTTTTAGTAGAGATGGGGTTTCACCATGTTGGCCAGGCTGGTCTTGAACTCCTGACCTCAAGTAATCCATCTGACTCAGCCTCCCAAAGTGCTGGGATTACAGGCGTGAGCCACTGTCATCAGGCACTTCTGATCTGCACAAGATAGCTGGAGTTCAGATAACTTTGGCAAAGGCAAGAAAATGTAAAGGTTTTCATGTTAACTCAAGTGGCTTGTTTTGGGCTGATGGATCACTGGTT